>NC_088931.1:83477500-83515000 GCF_038396675.1 Hydra vulgaris
GGTAGTCAGGTTTCCCGAACTCTGTGGTAGCTCTCAGAGAGGCTGATTCCATCAACAGCTGAAAAATATCAAAGTATTAACAGTGCCATGTTGCGCATGGATGGTGTCCCTGTTTGTACTTTTAGTGTGCATTGTGGAGGCCACATTTGGAGCTCTTTGTTACGGCCTAGGGTTTAATAGTAATAATGAGGCAATTGCTTGGGCTATTAAACAGCGTTCTGAGTACTATCTATGCTTTGAGTCAAGTTCTTCAATCTAATTTAAAAATGAATAAAGAACCAAAAATTAAAAAACACAAAAAACCATCATCATCACCAAGTTATGTGTCCTTTGTTTAGCACCACTTCACTCTAATGCCTTTCTCTTTGTTCTATATCGCTCTCCTTCATCTCAACACTGCACTTTTTTTGACACTATTTCTGATCATATTGACCAAGCCCTCTCTCTTTATCCATCAACTAATATAGTTGTTGTCGATGACTTTAATGCTCACCACTCTGAATGGCTTGGCTCTAGTGTCAGTGGCTCTGCAGGCATTAAAGCCCACAACTTTTGCCTTTCTTAATCCCTGACTCAAATAGTCAACTTTCCAACTCACTTTCCTGACAACCCTAATCATTTACCTTCTCTACTCGACTTACGTCTTGTTTCTGATCCTAGTCAGTGCTCAGTTTCTCCGCATTCACCCTTAGGTTCTTCTGATCACAGTTTGATCTCTCTGAAACTAATATCTCATTCTTCTTCATCACATGAATCCCCCTATTATCGAACCTTAAACAACTACAGTAAAGCTGACTGGGATTCTTTCCGTGATTTTCTTCGTGATGGCCCTTGGGTAGAAATCTTTCGTCATCCTATCGACAAATGTGCTTCTTACATAACTTCGTGGATTCAGGCTGGCATGGAATCTTTTATTCCCTCTCGACAATTCCAGGTCAAGCCTCACTCTCCTCCATGGTTTTCCTCACACTGTGCTGCTGCAATTGCCCATCGAAACCGTTACTTTCATATTTATCAATAAAACAATTCTCAAGAAAACAGATGTCTGTTTATTACTGCTAGAAACAACTGTAAAAAGCTTTTGTCTAACACCAAAACCTGCTATTCTCAGGTCATGAAATCTCGTATCTCATCTCAAAAATTAGGCTCTCGTGACTTCTGGAGAATCTATAATAATATCAATAATAAAGACAAATCTATAATTTCACCTCTCTTGTATGGTTCAGACTTTGCCACCTCACCAAAAGACAAAGCCGAATTGCTTGCTAAAAACTTTTGATCAATATCATTTCTTGATTCCAGTAGTTGCGTTCTACCTGATATTGCCAACAAACAGGTTGATCCATTGCTTGACATTCAAATCACTCCAGCATCTGTATCTAAAGTGATTTCCTGCCTTGACTCTTCGTCAGCTTGTGGCCCTGACAACATACCTGTTATTGTCTTGCAGAAGTGTTCTCCGGAGCTGTCGTCTATACTCTCAAAACTATTCAACAAGTGCTTATCAGAGTCTTGTTTTCCAGCCTGCTGGAAAGCGGCATCTGTTATTCCTATCTTCAAAAATTCTGGAGAGCGATCTGATTCGTCTAACTACCGTCCCATAAGTCTTCTTCCTATCATAAGCAAGGTTTTTGAATCTTTAATTAACAAACACTTAATTTCTCATCTTGAATCTAATAACTTACTTTCTGAACATCACTAAGGATTTCGATCTTCTCATTCTACAGCTGATTTGCTAACAGTAATAACTGACAGGTTTTATCGTGCATTAGATGAAGGTGGAGAGGTTAAGGCCATCGCTCTTGACATTTCAAAAGCTTATGATAAAGTTTGGCATGCTGGTCTTCTCCATAAGCTTTTTTCTTATGGTGTATCCAGCAACATCTTTAAGATCATTGAATCCTTCCTTTCCAATCGTAGCATAAAAGTTGTCCTCAATGGACAACACTCTTCTTCTTACTCTGTAACTTCAGGGGGTTCTCAAGATTCTATCCTTAGCCATATACTGTTTTTAATTTACATAAATGATCTTCCAGATATTCTCACATTTAAGATGGCATAGTTTGCTGATGATACTACCATTTATTCTTGTTGCGATAAGAAACCAACACCCTCTGATTGCTTGGAGGGGGCATTTGAGCTTGAAAAAGATCTCACTTCTGCTACAGCATGGAGCTCACAGTGGCTGGTGAACTTTAATTCAGATAAAACTCAACTTTTTTCAGCCAATCGTTATCGCAATAATTTAGATCTTCCTATATTTATGAACGGTGATGTACTCGATGAGTCACCTACTCTTCATCTTCTAGGATTAACTATTACTTCCAATCTTTCTTGGAAACCATATATCAAATCAGTTGCAAAATTAGCTTCTGCTAAGGTTGCATCTCTTTATCGAGCTCGTCACTTTCTTACTTCGGATTCTATTCTCTATCTCTATAAATCTCAAATCCGGCCCTGTATGGAATACTGTTGCTATATCTGGGGCGGATCTTCTAATGATCCCCTTTCTCTTTTAGACAAGGTGCAAAAACACATTGTAAACATAGTTGGACCTGCTCTTGCAGCCAACCTCCAACCATTACCACATCATTGTAATGTTGCTTCTCTTTCTCTTTTCTACAAATACTATAATGGACACTGCTCTAAAGAGCTAGCGCCTCTTGTGCCATCTACTAAAATTCATTCTCGTGTTACTCGTCATTCAATTAAGTGTCAT
Organism: Hydra vulgaris; assembly: GCF_038396675.1. Lineage (NCBI taxonomy): Eukaryota > Metazoa > Cnidaria > Hydrozoa > Anthoathecata > Hydridae > Hydra > Hydra vulgaris. The sequence continues at coordinate 83,480,220 of NC_088931.1, forward strand.
CCTTTTTCTGTGACTGTTCCTAAGTGCTCCAAAAACTCTTACTCGTCTAGTTTTTTTCCTCGAACATCAGTGCTTTGGAATTCGCTTCCTTCATCTTGCTTTCCTGATTCATATAATTTACAATCTTTTAAGTCGTCCGTCAATCGTTATCTTGCTTTACAATCTTTATCTTTTCTCTTTCAGTAACTTCCAACTTTAATTAGTGGCTGTTTACAGCCTTGTTAGAAGCGAAGATGATTAAAAAAAAAAAAAAAAAAACTTAATTGAAAAATATGTTTTTTATTTTATTAACCAATGACATAGCAAATGTGATAATGGCCAAAGTAATAAAATAGTTGATTAATTACAATAAAAATTAAAAAAACTGCTATATATATTTAAAAAGGCTTTTTATGTGCTCCTTCTTGTTTTCTTTGGTGCCCTAAAAGACTTTTTTTTTTAAAGCCTGGGGCGATGCCCTCTTTAGTTTATTACTGGTATTACCTGAATTTATATCTTAATTTTACAATAACAACATTTAAAAATAAGTTTTCATTATTTGTGACGTTAAGTTTGTGATACGCCATTAATATTTATATAGCGGCTGAACTTATGAGATGGTATTGAAAGTTCGGTTGAAGTAGATGTTTTCATTTTAAATTAAATATTGAGTACTTGTTTTTATTTTACATTTTTTTATTTTTACAATATCAATATGTTTTAGGAAAAAAAATTGAACATTTTTTATTTATGTGTGATAAATAAATGTTCAAAGCTTAAGTAACCAAACTTACGCGATTATATGGTATATATATATATATATATATATATATATATATATATATATATATATATATATATATATATATATATATATATATATGCATATAGTGCCCAATAAACAGAGGCAACTTGCAGATGCACGGTTTGCAATGAATTTGTTATATGGTTTTCATAAGAGGTCAGTAGTATATAATAATCCAAGAAGATATAAACTAAAGGACTCAATTAGAGTGTTGCCATTATAGGAATATTAAGAATATTACAATAACCATAAAGCAATAAATAAAGTTTGTTATTGTTAGGATTAAAATTTAACAGCCAAAATAGAAAAAAGTGTTGCCCATTCAAGAATAACTTAATACAGCATTAAGCATCATTTTATTATTTTGTTCATCATTTTAGTATTTTGTTATAATTATACATAATTATACAAATATCTAAAGTAGAAAATATAAAATTGTGTCAAACAATTTCTTCTATTTTTTTAAGCTGATATTCAAATTTGAAAGCCCAAGTACTTATAAAATGTCTAAAAATGATGAAATTTAGTTAAAGGAAGAATTGAAATCATGAGGATAATTAAGACCTTATTTCATATATTAGTGATGAGATAATTTAAGTCTATTTATATATATATTATCTACTTATTTACCAGAAAAAAAAAATTATGTTTATATAAAAGAAATGGATTCTTGAAACTTCTACAATGCAATATCTAGTTTCACTGGAAAAAAAAGTTATCATTAGATCATCCAAATGAATCCTTCGAATCAAGTTCTTTAAATTTACCCTTTTTTAATTAAAAACATATATTTCATTTTTTATTTATTTTTGTAAAAAATTGTTGTATAACTGTAGATTCTAAATATACATTGCATTACAGGTCCATATTAATTATATCCTAAATTCAAAACAAACTTAACATTTTATGGTCTTTACATTACTTGAATATAAACCAATCACAAATCTTTAAATTACTTTGATTAAACTGATGTGAATGTTAAAATTTAACTTTAATACTTGCACTTTGAATCAAAAATATACACAAGAACTTGTATAGTAAACTGATAAGGCAAATGCAGAGAGCTGTTTTAACCCTCAAGAGCATAAAAAAAAATTCTTTATCTAAAGGCTTCAGATAACTAATAAATATCAATTAAACCCACATTAACCTAATTAACCACATTGATAATCTTTTTATAACGTTAAAAACTTACTTGCACTTGATATTGTTGTACATTTCTCATATGTTGGACTTCTTATTAAACCAAGTTTAACTTTTAGCTTGTCTATTCTTTTATCAAAATAAGCAAGACGAGGATCACAGTCCTCCCAAAGAGCCATAATCTTCATGTCAATTAAACTAGCAAAACCTTGTGTTTCCACAAACAAAGTCATAAATGGTAAATGTGCTTGAGATTGGTCAGATAAAAATGCAGCTTTATCAAAATTTTGCATTTGATCACGATCCACTAACCATTCCTCTTTGGTTTGCTGTGGAAGAATAACAAAATGTTCATAATCAACAAGAATATGAGTAAAGCAATTCACAAAAATCTCACGAACAATTATATTGATTTCATCTTCATGTTGCTGTGTTCTCTTGCATGTTATTGAACGTGAACCCCATACATGTTCACCATCTTTGTTTGATAAGGAGTCTGTGATTGATGCATTTTCGCTTTCATTATTACTAATTATAACATTTGGAGCTTCTAGGCCTACTCGTTCAATAACAGCCATCATGGCTGCTAAACGTGGATTTATAGACTTTTTAGATTCAGTAGACTCTTTACTTAATAAAGAACTTGATTTACTTTCTACATGCTGGATAGGAATAATATCTCCAGACCAGTTACCACTCATAAATTTCACATTTGGGTGTGATTTTGGTTTTCCAATAACTAAAGAAGAAGTTCTGCTTATTGACAACTTTGAGTAGTTTTTAAAATAATCACTGTTTTGGTTTAAATAATATTCTACAGACTTATCAGATTTGTTCATTGAAATATCAGAATTATTAGGTTCATCACACATATCATTTTCTAAATTTCCATTATTAGATAAACTGTTCTTTAGCAAAAGACAACCTTTTCGTAACTCTATATTATACAAGTTTGTTATTGATTCCAACTCAGCAATAAGTTCATTTCTAACAGGTAACTCTGGAATTTCTTGGGGAAGGTGTATTGAGTTATTGTCAATATCAAGAAGACAAAGAGAACCCTACATTAAAAACTATATATAAAAACACAGAGAATAAAAAATATATATTTATTTTTCTAATGCTAAAAACAGCACACAGAAAGAAATTTCACAATAAGAACTATGAAATAATAATATGAAGCTATTAAATATTATAATAATAGATTTAAAAAAAAACTAATTTTACTTCTTGTGGCAAATCAAGTCTATCTTTTTCATCTTCTGTTTCATAGCACAAACCCATTATAAAAGGAACTGGTGCATCAAGATAATGCAACAAAAATGGAGGCAACACTGGTACATAAACATGTTGCCATAGCAATGGAAAAAATAGAGTTGTTAAACTTTCAGCTATTAACATAAGTTTGTGGCTGTCTAAAATTAAAAGAAATTCACTAATACCACATAAATTATTACTTACTTAAAAAAAATTTAAAACATGCCGAAACCATTATTAACAATTTGAAATGAATTCAAAATAAAATTCTCAATATTTAAGTGCAAAATAGAAACTATTAAATAAATAAAAAAGATATTAAAAAGAAATATTTTTGAAAAGATATCAATACAATTAACACTGTGATTACACGTTGTATTCACATGTTTCACATAAAAAAAAAGACTAAAAACATTAATGTTAAACTTTAAGAACAAATATATACAAATCTTAATAACACATCATATTACAGAACTGATTATTTCATTTTCAAATGAATAACTCAATTTAGCATTTGATGCTACTTGAGATTTTAACGATTTTAAGTTTAAAAGACTTTAAATAAATACCATGATTATATAAAAAACAAAACTATGGAATTTTGTGGAAATATTGAACTAATTTAAAAAAAACTTATTAATGAAAAAAATTTACATATTTACAGATTAATTATTTTTTTTAAATGTTTACTTTTATTGCTATCAAGTTATGCTTGATTAGTGAAAGATGACTTCTTATCTTTTAAATGATAAGCAAAAGTCTTGCAATCTTAATTAAAAGTTTATTCCATTAAACTTAAAAATATATAAATATATATATACACACACACAGACACACACACACACACACACACACACACACACACACACACACACACACACACACACACACACACACACTCACACACACACACACACACACAAATGAAGTTTCATTATATTAAGTATTGTGGAAAAAACTATGTTTCAAAAACAAAGAAAGCAAACAAAGATTTAGGTTTCCAAGTACCATTTATTAAAAAAATATATACTATTGCGCTTTCACTTTCACTTTTCACTTAAGACAAAAAAGTTAAACGTAGCTTTATGAATATTTTTGATGCAGTGTTATTATTTATAACATGTTTACAAGGAATTCAATTTTTTGTAATAAATAGAAAAAGAGGGAAAAAAAAAACAAGAAAAATTTTTTTTATTTATTTAAATCTAAATAACTTTTTTAATCAAAATTCTTTCTTAATTATAAGGAAAATTCTGTTTTTACTTTTTTGATATCGCACAACCTGTTAATTATATAAATTTGTAATTATTATAAAAAATTATTTTTCTAAACTATAATTTTTCGCAAAATAAAACTCATATATATAAAAAAAGACATCACAAGAGCTATATTGTTTTAAACATAATTTTTTTTTTATTTTTACATCTTCTATTCCAACAAGGCTGTAAGCAATTACTATAAGAGTTGGAAGTTACAAGAAGAGAAAAGATGAAGTTTGTAGAGCAAGATAACGATTGACAGAGGACTTACAAGATTGCAAATTATTTGAATCAGGAAAGTAAGATGAAGGAAGTGAATTCCAAAGAACTGATGTTCAAGAAAAAAATCTAGACAAATAAGAGTTTTTAAAGCACTTAGGAACAGTCACAGAAAAAGGATGACACTTAATTGATTGACGAGTAACACAAGAACGAATTTTAGTAGATGGCACAAGAGACGCTAGCTCTTTAAAGCAGTGCCCATTATAGTATTTGTAGAAAAGAGAAAGTGAAGCAACATTACGACAATGTGATAACGGTTGGAGGTCGGCTGCAAGAGCAGGTCCAACTATGTTTACAATGCATTTTTGCACTTTGTCTAAAAGAGAAAGGGCATCAGTAGTAGATCTGCCCCAGATATGGCAACAGTATTCCATACAAGGACAGACTTAAGATTTATAGAGATAAAGAATAGAATCCAGAGTAAGAAAGTGTCTAGCACGAGAAAGAGATGCAACCCAAGCAGATGCTGATTTTGCAATGGAGTTGATATACAGTTTCCAAGAAAGATCAGAAGTAAGAGTTAATCCTAGAAGATGAAGGGTAGATGACTGGTCAAGTACATCACCATTCATAATTATAGGAAGATCTAAATTATAGCGACAATGATTAACTGAAAAATATTGGGTTTTATCTGAATTAAAGTTCAACAGTCACTGTGAGCCCCATGCTGTAGTAGAAGTGGGATCCTTTTCAAGCTCAAATGCCCCCTTCAAGCAATCAGAGAGTGTAGGCTTCTTACCATGACAATAATCAATCGTAGTATCATCAGCAAACAATGCCACCTTAGATGTGAGAATATCTGGAAAATCGTTAATGTAAATTAAAAAGAGTATTAGGCCTAGGATTGAACCTTGAGGAACTCCTGAAGTTACAAGATACAAGAAAGAAGAGTGCTGTCCATTGAGGACAACTTTCTTAAAGATGTTACCAGATACACTGTAAGAAGAAAGCTTATGGAGAAGACCAGCATGTCAAATTTTATCAAAAGCTTTAGAAATGTCAAGAGCGATAGCCTTAGCCTCTCTACCTCTATCTAATGCACGATAAAACCTATCGGTTATTACTGTTAGCAAATCAGCTGTAGAACAAGAAGATCGAAATCCATATTGATGATCAGAAAGTAAGTTGTTAGATTCAAGATGAGAAACTAAGTGTTCGTTAATTAATGATTAAAAACCTTGCTTATGATAGGAAGAAGACTAATGGGACAGTAGTTAGACGAGTCATATCATTCTCCAGAATTTATAAAAATAGGGATAACAGATGCCGCTTTCCAGCAGGATGAAAACAAGACTCTAATAAGCACTTGTTAAATAGTTTTGAAAGTATGGATAACAGCTCCAGAGAACACTTCTGCAAGACTACAACAGGTATGTTGTCTGGATCACAAGCTGTAAAAGAGTAGAATTGTAGAAGAAAGAGAAAGAGTATTAGAAAGAGTAGAAAGTACTTTTAATTTTTATTAAAGTATTTAAATTTTATTGAAAGTAGAGTAGAAAACTGTAGAATTCAAGAAGAAAAATTAATAATAGAGTTATACCCTTAAAAGAAGTTTTTGTTTTTTTTATTATAAAAAAATAAACTCTTTGTATGATGTCAACAAAAGTTTGTAATAATGTTTTTTCATTTTTTTTTGATAAAATGAAAAAACATTTTGTTATAAAATCATTATAACAAAACAAACAAACAGAATTTAAATATCAAAATAAATCTAAATAAATATTCCTGTTCTTACAATAATTAAAATTTTTTTATTATGTTCATTTTATGATTTCTTTGTTTTACGCGTCTACAACATTTTTTTTACGCACCTATAACATCTTTTTTTTTTTTACTTTTACTGAAATTTTTTGATGGAAAAGTTAGGTTGATAAAAAATAAATTTTCTTTTTTTTCTTCTGAAGTTACTACATTTGTAATTAGCGCGAATATCAAATGTAATTATCATGCAAACTTTTTTAAGTTATCGTCATTCAAACTTCATAAGTGGTTTTTATAACTTTAATTACTACTTTTATCTTATCGCTTAAATGATTTCTTTAGACTTTAAAAAATGATAAAAAATGGCTTATGTGAAATGGCTTAGAGCGTATGTTAATAGCGCGCCAGTTTACGCTTCAAAACAAGGCTTAATATATATATATCATATATTTTATTAATTAATTAATATTCAACTATCAAACAAATATAGTGCATAATTAATTATTAATCAAAAATAAGCCTAATAAAACAAAGTGGGTGCATAACTGATTAAAATTAGCCTAATCAAACTAAGTGGGTGCATAATTAAACAAAAACTAAAAAGTAAAGTACATACCACTTGAGAGTAGCAGAATCTGATGCTCTAATAACATACAAGTAAACAAATCAACTAGATTTTCTAACCCTAATGTAATTAATACTTCTTTCATTGAATAGTCAAAATATGGTAGTTCGTTTAACTGAGGATTCCGAACAATTATTGGATCACCATTTAGTGAAATATAGCGCATTGTTTTACCAGGAGGTAAAACAGGAATCTCATATAAAACATTATAAATGTAACTTTCTACACATAAAGAACTTTTTTCTTCATAAAGACCAACTTGCAGTATATTTTCAAGGCAGTGACGTGCAAGTCTGACAAATGGCTTTTTCATTATAATACAAATTGATTTTGAGACAAAAAGCTGTTCATCATCTTTCTTAAAAGAATTAAAAGAACTACTCAACCTTTTGTTAAAAGGTCTGTTCATATGAAATGGTTGATCTGTTTTTGAAACTAATGCCAACTCCGTATCAAACATTTTAAATAGTGTATCCATAGCAATGATAATGTTTTCATTTATAACTTTCTCAAAGAATGTTAAAACAAATCCATAAATCTTTGTACCATTTTCTCTTGTTTGTAAAAAAGAATGAAATTTAGTTCCTGTTCTACGAACACTTTTACGAAAGTAAACTCCACGTGGCATGCATAGCTTTTATAAAAAAAACTTCAAAATAAAAATATTAAATAATTCAATGAAATACTTAAACCAATATTCAAACAACAGTTTTTAATATCTAAATATGCAAATTTTATTTTTGTATATATATTCTCCATAAACAAAACAAAAAAATTTTCTCACCATTTATCTTAACACACCTACAGTCTATTTTTTAATATTTATTTAGCCCTTAAAACTCTTCAGAGGGAACTCACCCTAAAGATTTCCCTTAGTATAAAAGTCTGTAAGTGAAAACAGAATGTATTGTACTTGTATATAAACTAAAACTGAACCATTTTCAAACATTATGTAGTTTTATTTCAACAATATTTTGAATCATATAGTAAGAGTTTTTTACCTTTAAAAGAAAAAGAAAGTATAAAAACTATTTGATTTTAGTTTGTTGTCTAATTATTGTCAAGATTAATGTCAAGTCTAATTAATGTCAAGATTAAGTAAAAAATTTAATATTAATATTTTAGAATTTATTATAAAAGATACAAAAACACATAGCTAACATACATACATTCCCTAAAACAGTTAGCTAATGTGCCTACATTTCCTAAGCGCCTCCACATTACTATCTTAAGCTAATAACTTATAATAATTAATAACATAATAACAATTTCTTTATGTGTATGTGGGAGTTTTTTCTTTACTGCCCTTATCTAAATTTTCTTGATATTCTTACCTCTAAAGTGACTCTACTTGCTGATGATAAATCTATATCATAAGCTTTAAGAAAAAGTCATCACTTTTGATTGCTTCAAAGTCCTCTACTTTCAGATGATCTGAAAGTAGAGCATAAAAAGAATAAATCTTACATATTATAACATATTATAAAAAGTATAAAAAAAAAAATTTGAAACAGCTTTTCTTTAATTATTTGATATCACTGATTCATAGGGTATGGTTTTTTATCTGTATTTTTTCAAATTACTGTTAAAAAAAAACAGAGATGAGTAGGTCATTGAACAAATAAGTTAATTCAAATTTAATAGATTTCAAAGAATTCAAAATTATCAATTATCTAAGAAATCTATCTAAGAAACCATTTACCTAAGAAAGATAATAATTATAATGACTTGCATAAAAAATTAACTCATACTGAAACTCATTAACATTGCAACAACTGATGAAAAAGGTACTGATACTAATTAACTTTGTGACAATGGATGAAAAAGGTACTGATACTCATTAACTTTGTGAGAAGTGAGACAAAAATTAACAACTAATTTAACTGATTGCAACTCAAGAAAAAGAGTATAAAAGTCGTAAATTTAAAACTTCACCAGCTTACATTACATTTGACAATAATAATAAATCTTACATTAACATTTGGCAATAGTAATCCTACTTAATTAAAATTTTAATTTATTAGTTAGCCAGGGTTGGCATTAAAAAACCCACCCAAAAAACAAACAAAAAAACAGGTTTTTTTAGGTTTTTTTAAAATAATATTTTATTTAAAGGATTCTCTTTGCTTGGTTTTTTTCTGTGATTTATTTATTTCAGAAAACATTAAAACATAATTATGACTAATTAAAAGGTAATTATTATTGAAAAGAGGATATGGATATGATCAGAATATAGTATTTAATAAGAATCAAAATTTTTACAAGACATGATTTTTTTTGAAATATTTCTGAAAAAATAGTTTTAGTATTTTTTACAATATACTTTCAGTGATCTCAGTGGCTTTCATCAACCATATCAAAGTCAGGCCTGTGTTCTATCTTACAAATTACTCAAGAAACTTTTATTCAAACAGTATTATTATTTGTGTAGCATTAAGTATATTTAACTTGCATATTTCGATGCAATGTGTATTTTTCAGAAAAAAATCTTTATAAGAATGCCATTCGGAAGTGGAAGGAAGAAAGGATGGGAGTGGAAGGAGGTCAGTGAGATAGAAGGGGACAAAAATAGTGTTTAGTGTGACCATTGTTCAGAGAAGATTAGTGGAAAAATTGAAAGAGTTCGTATTCATTTGGAGAAGTGTAAAGAGAGAAAGAAGAACACTGATGAACAAGAACCAAGACCTGGAAGCTCAATGAGCAATATTAGCCTCTTGTCAAATGAGTCAGATACTTCAATTTCCGAAGGATCTATTATGTCCAGCTCCACACCAGCAAAAATGTTTAAAAGTAGTAACTTAAATAACTTTGTAGTTAGAACATCAAATGATCAGAAAGATGCCATAGACAAGCAAGTTGCCCAGTTTTTTTTCAGCTCTAACATGCCTTTTAATTCAGTGGAAAATTGTGAGTTTCAGAAACTTTGCTCTCTTCTTTGTCCTGGGAATGTCCCATCAAGCCGAAAGAAACTGGGTGGAGATCTATTAAATGAAGTCTATGATGATCTCTCAGCTGGTATTAAGAACGAACTGGAAACCAAAGACACGTTGGTAATTTGTCAAGATGGATGGTCTAGTATTCAGAATGACCCAATAATTGCTCACTCATTTTATGATGGAAAAAAGAGTTATCTGTACAACATAGTTGACTCAGGATCAGAAAAAAAAAACTGCAGAATACAGCTTCAAAATCATCAATGAAGCTATAGTTAGCATAAAAAATGATTATAATAAGTTTGTATTTGCTGTCTGCACTGACAATGAAGCTAAGATAAAGAAAATAAAAGAGCTGATCAAACAAGAGTATCCTGATATGTTAACATATGGCTGTAATGCACACTATATGAATTTGCTACAGAAAGACACTTGCAATTCTTTTTCAACAATTTTAAAACAGGTTGTGGAAATTTAGAAATATTTTAGAAATGTGCATATGACTCATGGTTTGTTAAAGGAAAAAGGTGGATGTATGCCTCAGCTGCCAAATGAAACATGCTGGAACTCTCAAGTTGCCTGCATTTAAACATACCAGAAAAATTATAACTTCTACGTGGAGATCTATGGAGGGAAGATGGAAGATTTTCCAGCCAATATTGGAAGAATAATTGAGAATATAGCCATCAAACGTGAGGCAAGTCGTCTTCTTAGTCAAATGAAAATATTGGGGATTGCCGTAGACAAGATGCAGAGTGATTCTTGTCATCTCTCTGACGCAGTTCATATCTGGTATTCATTGATAAAGGATGAAGAGCTATCCATATACTATGATGCAATAAAGAAGAGATTTCAAGATGCTGTACAACCCGTTCATATTTTGGCCTATATAACTGACCATCGCTATGTAGATGATTACAAAAGCTTCATTGATAATGATAATGAAAACAGTGCAGAACAATGGTTAGAGGACAGGAACCCTGATTTCTTGGGTTTACTATACAAGTTTAACTTGAAGGACAGTGAGGTGTTCCCCAAGCAAATGTTCTCAGAATCACTAAAGGTTATCTCTCCATCAGAATGGTGGAACATCATGAAAGGAAAGGTTACTAGATCTCAAATTAGGGATAAAGAGGTTTCTGCCAATTTCTGCAGCTTTCTAGCTTCTCTACACTCCTTTCCTCCTAGCTCAGCCTCAATTGAGAGATGGTTTTCAACCTTTGGATTTGTCTGGTCGAAGATCAGGAATCGTCTTGGTGCAGATAAGGCAATGAAACTTGTGAAGATTTACAAATCATTTCATAATAGCTCAGCAGCTGACAGCAGTTCCTGTGATGATATCAAATCTGATCAATAAGTAGGTAAGTAGTAGGAAAAATCGTTTTTAACTTCAGTATAACCATCTAAATTCTGAAAAAAATTCTATTTCTATTATTTAAGTGTAATTTATATTTGTTTTAGTTTACTCTTGATGATCCCAGAGGAAGTGTTTAACTGGAAAGCTGTCAAAAACATCTGAAAAGCTGACAAGAATTGAAAATTATTGTAATAATCAAACAAAGTAAAAATATGTAAGGAGAATTTTATTTACAGTTCTTCAATTTATTAAATTTCCCTTGTAAAACTCTTTTCAATAAATAAATATAACTATTACCAAGTGTTTTTAATTATTATTTTGAAAAAATTAAATGTTTAAAGATAGTTTGAATGCAAAATAGGTATTATGTCTTTCATTTTCTAAGCAAAAAAAGCTATTTTTAAAAAAAACCCCAAAAAACCCCAATAAAACCCAGTGTAAATAAATTGAAATTGTAATTACTTTTACAAATAAAGTTTTAAAGTAATTAGACAAACTAAATTCCCTTTATTTTTTAAAAGTTTTTTTTATAACACTACTTTTTCTGAACGTATACTTTTGTAAAACATTCTATAATCAATAATTCATAATGGACATAATAAATATTTAACAGAGGCTGTGATAAAGATAATTATAAAAACATGTAATAATGGTAAGACTGCAACAAATTTTAATAAAATAAAATGTGGAATATTCACTTCAAATAGAAATGAATATTCCATGATCATCAGTTGGTTAGACAATAAAAGTTGTTTGACAACGAAATCATTTCCAAGTATTGCTGTAGTCAGGAAGGCCGAAATCAACAACTTTTTACCAAGATAATGTTATAGAGATTGCAAAAGCAGATCCATACAAGAGTGCCAAAGAGTGAATCACACAAGAGTGCCAAAGAGTGTCACACAAGAGTGCCAAAGAAATCCATAATGAGTTTACAGTCATATCAAATAATCTTATATAACAGAAATGCAAAGTCTAACAAGTTTAGCTATGACGGTATTAAAAATGTTGATACCCAGTAGGTCACTGAAATTATGTTAAGTACCAAGTTTCAAGCGTGGTTTTGGGTAAGTAATTGTTTGGTCAAGTTTTAGCCATGATGGAGTAAGTCCAATCTATCAAGTTTATAGCACTATGGACAAAAAAAAATTATAAAGGAATATTCAAGGACATAATCCTACCACATGCAAAGAACAAAATGTCACATGGTTGGACTATCCAATATGAAAACAATCCGAAGCACAAATCCACAGTACACAACTGATTAAAAGCACATTAATCAACTGTATTTTTAATCAATTGTATCAATTAAATAATTGCCATATATAAGCAATGCTGGCATTAAGTAAACTATAATTGTAATTGAATGTAACATTATGAAACAAAATATTGTTTTTAAAGGATGTAATTAGTTATATCAATTACTTTTGAGCCAATCATTTGCATTCTTTTATTAAAATTTTGAGTAATCACTCCCAAATTTTTGTTTTATTTTTGATAGTTGTAATATAATTTGACATACTTATAAGAAATTTCATTTTAAAAAGTTAACTTAGTGAGAAAATATAATAAAAAAGTTACTGTGTATATATATATATATATATTTATATATATATATATATATATATAATATATATATATATATATATATAATATATATATATATATATAATATATATATATATATATAATATATATATATATATAATATATATATATATATATATATATATGTATATTTATATATATATCAACTTTTTTAATATCGGGATTTCGGGATTGAAAAAGTTGTTCCCAGGAAATCCCGGTATATTTCGGGATTGAATAGAAAAAAAAGCAATTGTAGTAAGAGAAGCATAAGAAGAACTAACATTTAAAGAACTTATCAAATACTTAAAAGTGATTAATTTAATTATGATATAAATAAAGTGCTTCATTCATTAATGAACCTAAGTAATTTAAATTATAAAACAATACTTTAAAATGATAACACAGTATAAATAAAAATAATAACTAAAAATAATATGAACATGCATGAATATACATGAGTTTAATTTGTTTTTGAAAGTACTACCCTAAAAAATCAAAGTGTCAATCATTTCATCGCTTAATCATATTTTTTGAAAATAAAAACTGAGAATGCTTTTTCGGAATTCATACTTGTTGGCCGTATAGATAATATATAATCATTTTTTTTTTTAAGATGATCCAATCATAAGCTACTACTTTCAAATAAAAGTATTTCTTTTTGAATTTTATAAGTTATTTTTTACCTTTATATTTTGTGTTCGTATTGCTGCCAATCTTTTTTCCATCACTTTATTTAATTTGTTCATTTTAATTGTTTTGACATTATTCTACTCAAGTCTGCTGCTGTTATTATATTTGCCGAGTATAAACGCTTTATCAGGTTTATCATAATTTTTTTATTTTCAGTACTTTTATGGGTAGAAAAACTTCTGGAATTTTTTTTATAAAGTAACCCGGCCACGAAGATATACTAAGCTCCTTAACAGTGTTCTCCACTCTTAAACTCGGTGACTCAAAGCATTATACAATTGTTTTCTGATTTCATATTGTTGTTCATTTATTTTTGTCAACATAAACTTTTATGCATTGTCAGAAGAAATTAAAGTTGTGTCTTGTCGACAAAGTGCTATCACAGTTGCTTTATTGGGAGTAAAAGTACTACTAAAACAGATATCATTCTACTTTCTTTCTCATTCATCTTAATTGAATCATCGATGTTGGAATCCAATTCTAAATCTAGAAGTGCCTTTTTAGCACAATAATTTTTTTAATTTTAAGTTCTCATTTAAGCTGCAACATCAGATTTTGCAATCCATGATTAAATGGATGATCTTTCTAAACTCAATTTTTACGTACTTTTGTAAATAATTTTCATTTCTGTTTGGGAACCTTTTAAACATTTTTACAATTTTTCTGACATTTTTGTTATAACCAATAATTTGGTGCCTAATTTTAACTTGAGATGTTTCATTAATTAGTAAAGAATCATTTGAATCTCGAATATAATCTTTCACTTCAAAAACAATTTCTACTTAAAATAACGATAACTTAAGTTTATTTAATTAGCAATTAGCAAGTGCTAAAATTTTATTATTTTTAATAATATATTAGTTTTAATATTATAATATACATTTTTTAAGATTAATTGTACAAAATATGTACGATTAAACATATAAAAAATGTATATATAGTATAATATTGCAAATAAGCAATAAAGTTTTTGCAATGTTTTCAAAAAGAAAACATTGCAAAGAGGATAAACAGCTACAAAACCAAGCAGCTACAATTCTAAAGACTATATTTATATTTTATGATGTCTAAACTTCTTAATTACAAATTAAGCTGAAACTTTTCGTACTTTTACTTTTTTAAGACAATCCCGAAATCCCACGAAATTTCGGAGACTAATCCCGGGATTTTGGGACGAACAATTTAAACAGAATCCCTAGATTTCGGGATCCCGGGATTGCCATTCCTACATATTAGTATGTGCATTATTTAGGTTAAGAAATTATAGCTTTAGAAACATGACACAGTGACCTCCTTGATTTACAAATGGTTAAAACAGACTACTTTAGTGCTGAATAACTTTTTTCTCACTTTCAGCAAATGTCTCAATTTTTCTAGAGCTATTTTCTGGATAGTTCTCTCTTTAAAAAAGTAATTTTTAACAACTTGTATTAATTTAGAGAAAAATTATTATCTCCTCAACTTTAGAAAAAATCCTAAAATTGCTAAAACATGCCAAAATGAAACTAACTGTAGCATTTATCAGTTCATCCACAAGTTTTAACAGATCAGTTTTTTTGATTAGCTATTACTGTCTGCAATAAATTTGTTTGTTGCCCTCTCTTTAATCTGGTCTTTGTAGTAGATAGGGGTACAATAAAGGGTCTCTAAATTAATTTGGGTATTAAGATTTTTAGGATTTCTAAATTAATTTAGATATTAAGAACTTGTTTCTCTGTGCAGCAGCATTGTTTGTCAAGGTTCATGCTTCGGAGTTAAAGAGTTGAGAGAAGGTTATAACCACTATTATGTAGCCTCCTCATCTGTAGTGGCCTTCTTGGCCTTGAGGAGGTGAATAAGAAATTGAAAAAAAAAGAAAGATAATTAATATATAAATATTATATAAATTATAAATTAATTTTAAATTGAAAGCGCTATTTCTTTAAATTCTATTCTATTATAGGGGATCAGTGGTCTGTATGTGGTCTGAACAGTAGTCACACACCCCCACCCCTAAGGTCGGGGATGGGGGTTTGAGGTGGCATCAATCTAAGAAGGGGGGGGGGGGGAACAACCAACTTTTAGTAATTTAATTAATTTTTGTTAATGCCCTTTTAAGACCTTAACATTGTATATTTGTTAAAAAATCTGGCACACATAGTAAGTATTAGTCACTATCAAAATTTGAATCTTATGAAAAAATCCAATAAGATCTGATCTTAACTCTTAACTGTATATTCATTAGAGAATGAATCCTTTATGTTTCATGTTAGAAAATGAAAGCATGTATCTTTGTAAGTTTGATTGATACCAAGATTGGTGCCACCCCAACCCCCTCCCCCAGCACCCCTATTAGGGTGGGGGTAGGGTGATAACTGACCAGACCACTGATCACCTATAATAGAATGAAATTTATTTTTGAAAAAAATTAAAAAATCAAAACATTTAAAAATTAGACTTTTTAGGCATGACAATGGACATTTATATTTATATTTCTAAACTGTAACAAGCCTTTTATTTTGCCCATTTATTGCAGACAGTAATAATCAAAAAAACTGATCTGTTAATCAAAAAAACTTGTTAAAACTTGTGGATGAACTGATAAATGCTACAGTTAGTTTCATTTTGGCATATTTTAGCAATTTTAGGATTTTTTCTAAAGTTGAGGAGATCATAACTTTTCTCTAATTTAATACAAGTTAATAAAAACCACTTTTTTATAGCGAGAACTATCCAGAAAATAGTTTTGGAAAAAACGAGACACTTGTTGAAAGTGAGAAAAAAGTTATATAGCTCTAAAGTAGTCTGTTTTGACCATTTGACCAAATTGAAAGGGGCCAATGTGTCTTGTTTCTAAGACTATAATTTCTGAAGCGTTTTACTGGAAGTCTGAAATTTCAAATATAACCTATCTACATAATCCACAATATGTAAAAATCCGGAAAATCAGAGGTGTCCTACAAAGTTTTCTTCTTTTTCTTAATGATTTTACCCATATATTTATATGTATATATGTATGTATATATACATTTATATATATATATATATATATATATATATATGTATATATATATATATATATATATATATATATATATATATATATATATATATATATATATATATATATATATATATATATATATATATATATATATATATATATATATATATATATATATATATATATATATACACACACACACATATATAAAAATCGCTTTAGTAAAAAAAGTGCGTCTAATAGAGCTCTAGTATGTGTGTATGTATGTATGTATGTATGTATGTATGTATGTATGTATGTATGTATGTATGTATGTATGTATGTATGTATGTGTATATATATATATATATATATATATATATATATATGTAAAAAAAATATTACCACTTTGATGCCATCTGGTTCAAACAAGTTTGTTTGATCATTTTCAGGAAAATGCCATAAAATGCTAGGCTTATAAGAAAGTTGGAATGGTGTTAGCAAGCTATCTTCAGAATCTGTAAATTAAAAATAACAGGTAACTATAAATAAAGGTATTAGTAATGGAATGTATAATATTTGTAAAATTATGCGCAATAGGTATGTATAAAATGAAGACCTGAAGAAACAGACTTTTTGATTAAATAGCTATTTAATTATGTTTCATACTTTAATTTATATTTTGTCTTATGCCAAAATTATAAATCTTTAATTATAAACAAAATTAAATAAAAAATCTGGTAAATCATTATCATAACTAGTTTATAAACCACAAATAATTATTATAAAATGTATAAATTATTAATAATTAATATAAATTATTATACAAATTATATAAATTATTATAAAAAGTATTTTATTTATAAAAAATATTTTATTTAATATTAAAAGTATTTTTTTTTTAAATTCATAAAAATTTGAATTACGTTTTTCTTTTAAATTCATAAAAATTTGAATTACGTTTTTTTTTTAAATTCATAAAAATTTAAATTCGTTTTTTTTAAATATAACAAAAAGTACAAAGAATTTAACTTTAGCTCATAAACGAACTTTAAACCACTGAGTACAATATTATTTATAAATACGTAGCAGTATTAAACCATAATTGATTATGTTACAAATTTATCATAATTGATGTGTTACAAATTTAATTGAAAATATAGATTTTATAAGCGGAAGAAAAAAAATGCATAAATTGGTGAAAGTACATTTTATTTAATAGATAAAGATTGGTATTCTGTCAATATTTACCATGAAATACAGTTTTCAGTATAATTCCACTATAATAAGCTTTTTATACCAATAACTTTACAATTAATGCAATATAATAACATTGAAAAAATAATAAAATAACAACATTAATTCCAAAAATGATAGAAAAGAGTTAATTATAATAAGACAATGAAATAGTTATTAAAATTCAATGTTGAAAAACGTAAAATTACACATAGAGGTTAACAGAACCTAAAAAACAGACATATATTTATATATGTTTAAACATACATTATGCATATATATATACTAATATACTTTTAATATTATATAAAACATGTTGAAAACTTGAGAGTTACACAACTTTTGAAATTGATTAAACATTCCTTTAGTTACCCTCTATAATTTGATTTTGGCCGGAACAAGAATGTTTCAAATATAAAAAATTTTTGTTGGTATAAATTATTATTTAAATTATTTAAGAACTAAAACCAATGTAAATAATACAAATAACTTATAACAAAGATAACATAACTTAAAAAATTTATCTGAATGCAGAACTTGAGGTGAACTGCTAAACTTTATAACTAAAACAGTATTAATTTAAACATCAACTAAACATTAATCGGAACACTTCATTAAAAAATAAACAAAAAAAAAAATAAGAAAATTTTAACAATGAAAACAAAAATAAGAGGTTGTAATAAAAAACATTAGGACCTCTTTTGCTTTTAAAATTGAAGTATAAACTTAAAAAATACAAAATCTTTATTACTTTAAATTTAAATAATAATACTTCTTTTAATTATAAATTAAAATTTATTATTTTAAAACAATATTGAATAATAGTATTAAAAAAAAATTAAACAAGTGTTTTACTCTTTTTTATTAAATATAAAAGTTTTTTTTAATAACAATTTTTACTTCAAACCAAACAACAAAGAATGATATAATAAGAATAAAAAATAAATAAAAATAACAATAATAATAAAATTAAAAAAAAATATATTATACAAGATTTAAAATAAAAAATAAAAAAATTTAATAAATTTTTTTTTACCAGAACATTGATGAGGTTCTAAACCCTCTTGCTCATTTAATCCACAAATAACAAAGTAATCAGCAAATCTATCATGATTGGAATCAGCAAGTAATTTTTTCGACATTGCATCATCTTAGCATATTTGAGGTCTTTAGAAATGTTTTGTTATTTCTTCCATTGTTTAAAAATATTTATAAAGCTGGAGAAAAATATTTGAATTATTGTTTGCAATCACAATAAAAAAAAAATTAATAATATTAAAAATATTATGAAGTAATTAAATATAACTTAAAATTATTAAAAAATGGTTAATTTTTGATTTTTGTAAGTTTAGAAAAAAAAATTTGTACCAAAATAATATATAATTTAAACTGAAAGAATTTTTTATCATTCAAACTATTTTAAATTGTTTTCAGTATTTTCCTTCTGTTTGAATTTGACTTTTTTTTTTTTTTTTTTTTTACAAAAAAAAAAAATTTACATTTTAATAATATATATCACATTGTGTACAAAAGTAGACATTTGGTACACATAGTGTATCAAAGTAGTTTTTGTAAAAGAAAATACCAAATGACACTTTGTTATGCATTAGAAACATATATATATACAGATAATTATATATATGTTGACCAATTTCTGTATTACCTGTTTAAAAAAAAATATAGCAAATCTAATAACTAAATTTAATGATGAAAATATCAATTTACTCCATGAACTACTTCGATTTTGTCGTAATTCAAGTTATGAAACTGAATTACTTTCAGCGATTATTGGTATAAATGTATAAAGACAAATTAGACATTTTTTTACATATTTTATAAAAACTATACTATAAATAATAAATTATCTAATAAATCTTTTTAACCATGTCAAAAAATAGTTCCTAAAAAAGTTCTTATTAAAGTCATAAAAATCCATCTTAAAACATAAACTGTAGCTTTATGATTTACTTACATAATTTTTCTTTATAAGAAATACAATAATAACTTTTTTTTAATATTTAATGCACATTATAAAATTTGTGAAAATAAAGGTAAAAATGTTTTCCTTGAATTTAAATTACGAGGTGAATATAAGCAAATGTTTTTGTAATGTTTAATGTTTGTACATTTAATTTTGCTTGTTTTTTTATGTAAATCCAGTAAATTTTTAATAAATAATTTTTGTATTTGAAAAAAAAACCCTAATATTTTGTATTAAAAAATAATAATAAATACTAGTTTTGCAAGATTCCTAACTTTTTTGTTTTTAAAAGTGTTAAACTTTCAACACACTAGGCGGATTAAAATGTATTACATAAAAAACAATTTAAAAAAAAACTTAATTAAATCATATGATTATTTATGCTTTAGAAAGTAACTTTTTTAAGACATAAGATTATATATACGTTCTTTCATTTTCTAAAAAAACATAAAAAATATATAAATATTTTTAATTTATAATAACATTTTCAACAAATTCTTATAAGTTTCTGAACTTACAATGATTTATTTTTTAAATGTCATTATCTTATTGTTTGTATTATTTAACATAGTTAACATATTAAAATAATTTGAAAACTCAACATAAATACATTTTCATAAAAACTATATTGTTGTAATACAATATTTTAAAAACATGTCATTCAATAGTTTGCTTTGTGACTTTACCCATAAGTCTGTGTGATTTTTTGTGAGTTTGAAATGAAGTAAAATCTCAGGACTTAATAACACAGATGTAGCACCAATAATTTCGTTTTCTAAAATATAAACTTCTCAAAACTAATAAATGTATACAATTTATTTAATTACAAATACTTATAGAAAATAGGTATTGTTATTTTACTTTTTACAAGAACAAACAATGCATAATATAATACATAAAAACATTTTTTGCATAAACCCTATTTTTTAAGTTAACCCCAAAGTAATAAACCCTACTATTTAATATAACTGACCAATTCTTCTGAAATTAGATGCATGTAACCATTTTTAAACACATTTAATGTACATTCTTCAAAAGAAAAATTAGATGTCATTTTTCAAATGATAATTTGAGTTTTTTTCGATTTGTAATGTTAGTTAAATAGGGCTTACATAAAGATTTAATTGTAACATTATTTAAACAGGCCTTACATAAAAGTCTGATTATAACATTAATCAAATCACATTTAAAAGTATTTTTGTAACAGTAAAAACTAAAAAACCACAACATAGTTGATTGGATTTTTTATCAATACATTGCATGTACATTAGGGTATGTCACTTGAAACAAAAATGCACAAAGAAACTTCAAGCATCAATATTATAATGCCAATATATATAAAAAATAAAAAAACATTTTTTAGGAAGATTTCAGATTATAAAATTTATTAATTTACAAAAATTACATCTCAGTGACTTTCAATCCAATTTAATGTTTTTCATTTCTAATAAATAATGAAAAAAAAGGTAAATTCTTTGCATCAAAAAATTGAAATTATATCAGAGCTGAGAATGCCAGTTGGTCAAGGAATCAGGTATTCCCCTACCCTACTTTTTTTAGAAGCTTTTTTATTTTTTTCAAAATTTTTTTATATAAAAGAATTATTTTAGAAATTAATGATTGTGCCCTTTCCCCTTTCTTCTAAAACCACCTTGCTAGTCCTGTATATTTAGAAAAAAGCAAAGCTCTGAAAAGTTGTAGTCGACTTTTAAACTTTGAATAGCAACTTTTCATATTTACTGCATTGTACAGAAGTTATAGAGATTGTTATTCTTGTCTATTTTTGTTATGTTAGTACTAAAGTGAACTTTGAGTACAATATACATAAAATACACTTTTGTACTAATGTACTTTTCTGTATGTACTCTGGAACAAATACAATGCATCTCATTTATAAATTTTTGTATTTACAGACATGTTTTTATTATTTATTCATAGTAGCAATCAGCAAAACTGGAAATTCACTACTTTTCTACTGTGTATTCATGTACCTCATATGTTCTTTACTTCCAGTTTGGCTGTTTTCCAGTTAATTGCAGTGTTACTAGTATTTGTTTAAAATTACCAGTTTTTTGTTATTATTTAATATAAACAGGAAGAACAAGTGCTCCTAAAATTACTAGATTCAAAGTAGAAAAAAAAAAGAATCAAAACTTTCACAATATATATGATTGGAAGTAATGATCATAATCTTACAGAAGTGCTCAGAGAAATCCAGAGGAAGGGCCTGTTAATACAAGAATGTTTACACATTGAAAAAGATATGAAGTGATATGAATGATATAAAAATGTTGACATGTATGTAATGAAAAGTCACATTTAAAGATTACTGAAATTTGTTTATATTTACTTCTATCCATTATGTCAAACCTTTCATTATTTGTTTTATTTTTAAGGAGATAGATTTTTACAAGAGAACTTTGTGTGCAAATCTGGTCTTCAACAGTGGACAAGATCAAATGCACTTTTCAATTTTCCAGTGGTAATTAACAAAATATCTTTGGAACAGATAATAGAATTAGTTATTACTTCAAATTAGATCAATAGCTTGACATTAAACCTTGTAAATGTCAAATTACTTTATGAAATAAAAAGTACTCAAAATCAAATAGCTGTATAGATCTAGCACATATTAAATGTTCCCACCTGAAGGAAAAAAAAGATTCCAAAAAGAAAAATTTTTCAGTTAAAAGCTGAAAGAGAAAAAACTGAGTCTATCAAATAATTTTTATGGCGCTAAGGAAACAGCTAGACAGGTTACATTAGAAAAGTGGAATATGAAAAGAAAGTCAAGTATAGAAAAAAAAAATTGAAAAAGAAAAAGAAAAAACCTCAAAGAATAAAGATCTTGCTGAGTCTTTTATAAGAGATGATAATTCAACTAGAAGAGAAGAGTTTGAGAGAAGAGATTTGTCAGGTTGGCTCATCAGACTAACGATATCTAAAATATATCTTTTTCTCATTTGTTAGATACAAAAAAATATCAAACTGGATAGAAATTCATTGAAATATAATTTTTTCAAATTCACAAGTTTTATGATCTGATATTTTCCTAAAAAAATCGAGTTCCCTGGTAGGTAATAAAAAAATCTATTTTTTATATATATTGGCATTATAATATTGATGCTAGAAGTTTCTTTGTGTATATTTGCTTTAAGCAACACACCCTGTACATTACTTGAAAACTGGAATCATTTTTGCCATAGTTTCAAAAAGTCTGAAAAAAAATATGATAGTACTTGAACCTTTAAAACATCTTTGTAACTATGACAACATCTTTGATTAAGACAACATTTTTGTAATTAAGACAACATTTTTGTAACTATGACAGCATTTACAATAAATTAGTGAAGTTTTTTCAAAAATGTAGGATTTATCCATAGGGTACTTTATAGAAATAAAATTCAATTATGTCAATATCTTACCTAATATGTGCACAGGATAAATATCTGCAATCTTCATCCAATTCGCTAAATTTTCTACTTTTAATTCTTTTAAAATTCTTTCATGTTTATCATATAATGTTTTGTTGTTCCATTTTTCTTTAAAAATTTCAAAATCAATCCTAGTCTTCCGTAAAAAAGTTGTAAGCTGAAACAAATGGTCAAAAAACTGTTTCTTTTCTGTAAATGAAGAATCTCTATAGCACAAACATCCAGTCATGACCATATTCAAAGATGGTGATTGGAATTGGACATCAAGTACACAAACATGAGATTCCATGCCAGACAACTCTTCAAAACTAAAAACTGTGGGCTTTTCAGTATGTGTTAAATTTTCAGGCAGTTTAACTGTCATATTTATTGAAGTAAGTTTACAAGCTGTTTTATTTATTATTTCAATTACAACAGCTAAGTCTTTTTTAGTAAATATATATTGCAAAGTGACTCTCATATTCACATCAAATGATAGTTCTGTAATTTTAACTGACTTCTTAAAGGTGATATATCTTTCAGGTAGATTATTTTTTTGTTTCAGAGATAAACCAAGCACAAAAGAGGAATTTGGTGAAACAAGATCATCTAATAAATTTACTGAGCTATTCTTAAAAAAAAAAATTTTAATTAAATTTTAGTTTAAAAAACTGGCTTAAATTAACTAATTTGCTAATTTTCATGCAAATATGAACTAATTTTCATGAAAATATGAAAATTAAAAACTATTTAAAACTTACAACATGACTATTAAGAAGTTTTTGACAAACAAGGCCAATGAACAAAGAGATAAGTTGAGATGAGTACAGGGACACGAAGGACTTGAAACTTTGTTAGACAGTACTATAAATTGAAAAATTATTGTACTTTAAGAACACAAGTTTATTTAAAGTTGATGAATACTTTAAACATTATTGTGATAGTGAATTAGTAGTGGTGGTGGTTGTGGTATAATAGTTTAGTCATAGCAGTGATGATATAATTGTGTAATGATAAGATGGTAGTGTTCTTGCAGTAGAGCATTGGCATAATAGGCAAAAAGTACCAAGTTCAATCGTTTTGTAGGACCACTCAACTTTTTTCTCCATACAGCAGCCTTGTTTGTCAAGTTTTATGTTTTGAAGTTATAAGAGAGGGTTGCAACAACAAATTTGCATTGCAAAGAAATTTTGGACATAAAAACATTAGATTAAGTATAACAGATTTAACAAATTTTCAATACATCAGTGCAACTAATTTTTACCCATGTTAAATTAAAGGTATAATTTGCATAACATGGCTTTTTAGATTTTTGAAAACATTTTAAAAATTCGTTAAAAATTAAAAATTAAAAAATTAAGTAATAGTGAGAAATTGCTTATAATGATTGTGTACATTAAAAAAACATTTTCTTTAAATTATCGAAGATATTATATATTTAAAACAATTTTTAAAACTAATTTTATAAGCAACAAAAATGATCATTTTAATAAACTTTTAGTTAAATACATGAATTTAGTAGTCGAAAATATAACCAAGTTATTTTTTATAATGTTTTGTAATTTTTCTAATGAAATGTTTTTAAAATACGCTAAACGCTTTTAAATAAAGTTTTATTACGCTATTAAATAAATTATCATCAAATATTAAATAAAATTTTTATTTATTTCAAAAGTACCTTTTTTTTAATGATGAATATAAATGTTTTAAAACAAATTGTTTTATTAATTTTATAAATAATGGCGACAATGATTGTGTTTCAATAAACTTTTTTTTAAACTCATAAAATCTCATAATATAGTCATAATAAAATCTCATAATATAGTTGAAAACATAACAAAGTTTTTTTTTGTTGTTTTGTAAACTTTATAATTAATTGTTTTTAAACAACCTTAGTAGTATAAAAACACTTAATTAGAAAGGTTACAAAATATAAACAACAACAACAAAATTTTAATTGCTTTTAAATCAAGTTTAGATTGTTTTAAATAAAAAACATTAAATATAATATAATTAATAAAGAATATTTAAAAAAAAACTATGCTTAATTTAAAAAATTTGTTCATTTTTTGTTTGAATACAATTTTATGAATGATTAATTTTCTATTTAAATACTTTGCCTAATATCATAAAAACATTATAAGAGTTTGTTTCAAGTAAAAATTATAAAAACATTA
Source organism: Hydra vulgaris (assembly GCF_038396675.1). Classification (NCBI taxonomy): domain Eukaryota; kingdom Metazoa; phylum Cnidaria; class Hydrozoa; order Anthoathecata; family Hydridae; genus Hydra; species Hydra vulgaris. The sequence continues at coordinate 83,505,610 of NC_088931.1, forward strand.
GAAAAGATCAAAGTTTTAAAGATATTCAACCTTAACATAATTATAAGCATAATTAAATAGTTTTCTAATAGAGTTTTAATTTTTCAGTTTTATATTAGTTGACATTTTTTAGAGCTATAGTTTTTAATTTTTTTTTTAATTTCTCCTTGATTAAGATTATTTTTATTGTTTAAGCTTGTTTATAATTTTCATTCTTTTGACAGGTTTTTTCAGCGCGTTTTTGAAGCATTAAAAAGCCATGGTCAAGCTTTCAAAATAAAAAAATTATATGAGTAGTTAGTTTTCGAGTGCAATCGCAGGCTTTTCCTGTCCATGACTGTGTGTGTGTGTGTGTATGTGTGTGTATATATATTTGTGTAAATATAAATGTGAAAATTCATTTGACAATTTTGAAACACATGCTGCATATAAATAAAATACCTTACCATAGGTTCACTTGGTAATAAATAATCTATTTCCTCTTTATCGATGGTATGGTTATTAGAATGTTCGATAGGAAACATAGGGGAGCTAATAGACTGATAGATTGTTTTTAATTCTGCATCACAATTTTTACTTTCAATATTATTATTTGTTGCCATAGAAGTGTTCATTGTACTCCCAAACAAGTTAACAGAATCAGTTGTCAGATTTTTACTTTCAATATTATTACTTATTACCATAGAAGTGTTCATTGCACTCTCAAGCAAGTTAACAGAATCAGTCTTAAGATCAATAAACTGGTTTCTAATGTAGTCTGATGATTGGATTTCAGACTTTGTGATGGATTCTTCATGGCTTATTTCTAAGAGATTTGTAGTCACTTTCTTTTGAAATTTTTTATTTTTTGCAACAGGGAGTGCACTGTTACCGATTGCTCCAAACAGCTGTTGGGCCAAAACTTGCTTGTTTTTGTCAACTAAAAAGTTTTGAACTAAAGGTGTAGAAATCAAGATTTTTGAACTTGAGTCATCAGAACTATTTTGACTAGAGGAAGCTGATTGTGAATCTGTTGATACTGGTATTGCTTCAGATATCACTGTATTTGATAAAGCTGGTGATTGTGAATCTTTTTTATTGGCAATATAACCTTCTCTAGTCCATAATTCTTTAACAGGGCTAAAGATAACAAAGAAAAAAAAGCACTCAAAATCACCCTAAAGAAATATATTTGCTACAAATTATATCAACATGTTTTTAAAAAAGCAAAAATCTTATTTGTCTTAAAAATAAAAACTATCTATTTAATTTGAAATTATTTAAATATAAAAAAATTTTAATAATGCTTTTCTGAACTACCCTATATATATTAAAGATGTCACGAATAGTGATTTTGCTGAATACCAAATATTTGGCTGCCAAATATATGGCAACAATTAGTTTTTTTGAGAATTCTGACCTGCTTTATTGAAGTGCTTATGTTAATATTTGCTGCGGGTATTTTTGTTTAATTTGTGACTAGGCCTGTCACAGAGCACATTATTTGTTGATTGTTACACCTAATTATTTCAACTTATGCATAAAAATATCATACTCTTCAAAAAATTCAAAAAGATTACAAAAATAACCAGCTCAGGTATATCTTTTCTGAGGTAACTTCAAGTTGCTATAAATAGATATAGCACAAAGAACTCTAAACTTATTAAAAATTATATCTTTACTACAACCTAAACCTAAAGCATGGTTTAACTTAAATGAGAATGCCAATTAAATGGTTGCCTTTTTTTTGATGCACATTTTAAAACTAACTTTAGAATATTCGGCTGCCGAGAATATATGGAGATATGTTAAAACACACAGAGCAAAAAAAAAAAAAAAATTTAATATTGCGAGAAAGATTGTCACTGAAAAGCTAATCCTTCTCAGTGAAAGGCTGCTTGACACTGATGAACTATCACCAGTTTCTAGTAGCACCGGTAATGATTCGTCTTCACATAAGAAAAATAAATGCAAATGAAAACGATCAAGCCATGTGGTAGTGGTGTAGTGGTAAAGCACTCCCTTTATAAGCAAAAGGTTCTGAGTTCAATTCACACCAACTCCCTAGTAGTACCACGCTCAACTTAGCAACTCTCCACGTAGCAGCCTTGTTTGTCAAGATTAGTGTTTCAGAGTTATAATTGAGAGTAGGTTGTAACCACAATTAAAGTAGCCCCCACGACTGTAGTGGCCTTTTCAACCTTAGGAAGGTAAAATAACATAAAAAAAATAAAATCAAATCAAAACAAAAACAAACTTTTACAAAAGATGTGAAGAAAAAAAAGCCAATAACAAAAGAACTTAATTTTAACATGAAACTGTTTGCTTAAATTGGACATCAAACTTTTACAAGTGGTGGTCAGCAAACACAAAACATCATCCTAACAAAACTTGCTAAAATTTTCTTATTATTTGCCGGTGGCAGTGTACATAGCAAATAGCAAATGTACATAGTGAATGGCTATATTCGGAAGTATGATTATATATTTATGATAAAAAGTATATTTATGTATATGCTATATATAAGTTATGAGAAAAAGTGCAATCATTTGCTACCATCAAACAATGAAAATCTTTTTACCGAAACTTACCACCTATAGAGGTTAAGTATAAAGTATGTCAATTATTTGTGAAAATAAAAAAAAAAAATTATAAGTCATTCTTTTTTAAGCATTTTTTTTGTTACAACTTGGTATTTGGTAATTAGCCAAATAGTTTGCAATATTTGGTCGAGTACCGAATAGTATAAAAAGTACCCGAATAGGCCGAAAACCAAATAGTTACCAAATATTTGTGACATCTCGAATATATATATATATTTTTAAAGCTCTTCACTTTCAAAAAAGCTGCAAGCAACCACTACTAGAGTTGGAAGTTACTTAGAAAAAAAGATGAAATTTATAAAGCAAGATAACAATTAACAGACAACTTAAAAGATAGCAAATATGAATCAGGAAACAAAATGAAGGGAGCAAATTCGAAAAAACTAATGTTCAAGGAAAAAAAATAGAAAAATAAGAATTTTTGGAGCACTTAGGAACCCTCACAGTAAAAGGACAATACTTAATTAAATGGCAAGTATCATGAGAATAAAGTTTAGTAGATGGCACAAGAGACACTAGCTCTTTAGAGCAGCACCCATAATAGTTCTTTATAAAAGAGAAAAAAAGAAGCAACATTACGATGATGTGACAATGGGTGAAGATTAGCTGCAAGAGCAGGTCCAACTATGTTTACAATGCATTTTTGCACCTTGTCTGAAAGAGAAAGGGCATAATTGGAAGATCTGCACCAGATATGGCAACAGTATTCCATACAAGGACTGATATAGAGATAAAGAATAAAATCCGGAGTAAGAAAGTGGCGAGCACGATAAAGAGATCCAACCTTAGCAGATGCTAATTTTGCAATGAATTTGATATATGGTTTCCAAGAAAGATCAGAAGTAAGAGTAAGTTCCTAGAAGATGAAGGTAGATCATAAGCCAACAATGTCACCCAGCATATGATAACTCGATCATTCAGGTTTTTTTGACTTAAATATATGTGGCACCCATCTCGAATATTTCCATACAAATCTTATCTTTTTTTTGTAAGGTCCGAAATAATTTGCTGAGCTGATATAAGTGTTTCTGCAATCTCAGATGTTGTCAGAAAAGGATCTTGCTCCAACATGTTCTTAATAACATTGTCATCAAAAGATGACTTGATGGACATCCAAAAGGTGACTTGATCAAAAGATCGAACAAGACACACTTTTTTTGAGTTATAAAATTAGTAGAATTTAGGAGATTTTAGGAGATTTTTTAGGAGATTTTACCGGTAAACTTGGAAAAAGGAATAAAAAAAATAAGGATTATTTTGGAGGATTAAAAAAATTTCATTTTACCAAATTTAAATATTATTCAAAAATCTTAATAAAAAATTTGAAAGTTTGAGTTGAATGTTGAAAAGAAAACTTAAAGTTCAAAAAACAACTGGGAGATAATAGCAGTGTTTCACAGGAAAAAATGCTTACTTGGATGATGAATATAAATATATATATATATATATATATATATATATATATATATATATATATATATATATATATATTCATATATACTTTTAATGATTGTTTAAAAAATACTCACGCTTAATTTAAATTATAGTGTTTTTTTTTTACTAATTTAAAAATATCAGCTTCAATGTAAATGTAAACTAGTGAAGAATTAAACATTAAAAAACCATTTCATTCTTTGTTTCAATTTTTTTTGTTTTAAATTTGTTTCAAAAGATTTACATTTATCATAAAAAAATAACAATATAAATTAAAAAAAAAAAAACTCATTAGAAGTGTTTCGCTAATATAAAAACGTTTGTTTAGAAGTTTATGTAATTTATTTCACCTAAAGTGTAATTCTGAATATATTTCATTCAGCATGCTTTTTGAACTATTTTTTGAAATAGCTGCAGTCAAATCGTCAAAGCAAAATATGATTTGCCAGGTTGTATAATGACGTGTGATTGCTCCTCTTCCTGTGAAACACTGATTATAGGAGGTATTTTTGAATTTCAAGTATATTTTATGAGAATTTAGGTCTTTTTAAGCGGTTTTAAGAGGTAAATATTAGGATGTTTTAGGATTTATTAAGAGGCGTGGCCACCCTGCCACCTTAGATGTAAGAGTTTCTGGGAGATCTTTAATGTAAATTAGAAAAAGTATAGGGCCAAAAATCGAACCTTTAGGATTTCCTGAAGTTACAGGAAATGAAGAAGAGTGCTTTCCATAGAGGACAACTTTTATACTACAATTGGTAATGAAGGATTCAATAATCTTAAAGATGTTACTTGATACACCATAAGAAGAGAGCTTATGGAGAAGACCAGCATGCCAAATTTTATCAAACCCTTAAGAAATGTCAAGAGCAATAACCTTTACCTTTCCACATCTAGTTAATGCACAATAAAACACTTTTGGCTGCTCTTTCATATTTTAGACAAAAATGGTAAATGGCTCAATTTTTTCTCTTTCAGAATGACAGGAAGATGGAAACTATTTGAAGATGAAATTTTTCATTAAAACAGTCAAGTTTTGGAATGTTAAAAGGTTATGAATGATGTGGCTAAGCAAGGAATCAAATTATGTTCAGATATTTTCAGATATTTATCTGTAAAACAAAGGCATTTTAGAAATGAATTAAACATTTTTATTACATCTTGTATAAAAATCTTAAGTTAATTTAGGGATAAGGCAGTATGAAATGAAATTATATAAGTACTTATAAATCATATAAATGCTGTTGGTAATTTGATTAAGAAGCAATTATTCTCTAAGTTCAATTCAGATTTTTCTATTATACCATGAAACATTAACACACTGCACAGGATGGTAACTGGATAATATGTAATAACTGTTTTGTATTTTAAAGTTATCTTGTAGTCTACTTTGATGATCAAAATAGCATTTGAAACATTTACAATTGATACCAAATGTTTCTTCTCCCTCTCTCACTTCCCCACATCTCTTATATAGTAATATTTTAGCATAAAATTGTGATTCATTAAAGCGAATACGGCAGTACTCAGAATCTTTCTAGAAAACTTTTTTATTTTATAATACTTTTGTTAAGTAACAGTTTTTTATGCAGCCATATGTAATTTTCAAATTTTTTTAGATTTTTGAGAACCCTAATAGAGTTATTTCCCGGCAAGACAAACACCGAATAATTCAATCTGACCCTTGTCTCAAGTCCCCAAATTTATTTTTAAAGATTTTAAACTACTTTTAAACTATAACTTTTTGTAAGTAAACGATTTTGAAAATATTACCAATAATTATATTGAAAAGACTAAAGAGTGTAGCCTGGTAAGCACTATTTAAATGTACTCACAGCCCAAATAATGAATACTTTAAAAAGTTCCAGGAAAAATGAAACTCTATCTTGAACAAGGATGACTTCAAATGCTTAGATGTTAAAGTCAGAAATACAAAGCTACAGCAAGATTCTGCTATTTCTGCATCTAAAAAAAAAATCTTCACGTGTAGATGTTTAAAATTTGGTAGCCATTTTTAATATTTTATGATATAAAAAACATGGATTTCTTAACATGGAGTTGTGTTAAACGCTTTTTTTTTTTTTTTTTAATTTGTAATTCTCAGAATAAACATTAGTGATTAAATAAGTTTGTTAATAAATGATATTATTATTATCTCAATTATTAGTTGGTATGTTACTAAAAAGAAAAAAGGGGTTTTTCAATGTCACGACCACAACTATTATAACAAATTTAGTTTTTTTATACAACCTAAATTTAATTTTTTTTAAAATTAGAAAATATAACCTTGTATGGAAAAAAGTAAAATACAATTTCTTTTTTGTCACGACCGCGACATAATGGATGTTTTGATATTTAAATGCGTTGTTTTGATGTTCAAATGCATCAAGGAAGAAATTCAAAAAACCTTAATTTGTTTAACAATGGGTTAATCTGTTTAACTGTCACAGACCTACAAAATGTTCTTCAGAACTAACTATTTCCAAGGAAATTTTCTTTATATTATTAGCAAAGTCTTTTAACCTTATTGATTGTAAAAAGGGTTCAAAAAACCTTAATTAAAACCTGTGTTATAAAGAGTAATTTAAACAATTGATGTATAAACTGTGTATTTAAAGGTTATGAACTAATTTTAAATGTAACTTATTTGACATATTCTACATAAAAATACAAGAAACATATAAATATAAAAACAAAGCCCAAATTGCAGAAACAAGTTTGTAGAGATTATAGAGAAAGAAAGAAAACTGAATTTAAAGAAATAGAAAAAGAATGAATATTCATCGCCAACAATCAACGCCAGAGCGAGAATTGAAAAATAAGATGCTTGCTAAATTATGACAGTGTAAACATAGAGATCTTCAAAAAGTTCAAGGTATCATTGATATTCCTTGTACTTCTTCTAACCAAATGGAAGAGCCTATCTATCATTCAAGTTAATATCATTCAAGATGCAACATTTTTAAGATTATATACTCTTTTTAATTTACATTAACGATCTTCCAGATATTCTCATATCTAAGGAGGCATTGTTCGCTGATGATACTACCATTTGTTCTTGTCATGATAAGAAGCCTACACTCTCTGATTTCTTGGAGGGAGCATTTGAGCTTGAAAAGGATCTCACTTCTGCAACAGCATGGGGCTCACGGCTGGTAACCACCCAAATTTTTATAAAATCCATTGCAAGATTAGTACCTGCTAAGGTTGCATCTCATTATCATGCTTGACACTTTCTTACTCCGGATTCTATTCTCTATCTCTATAAATCTCAAATCCGGTCTTGTATGGAATACTTTTGCCATATCTAACACGGATCTTCTAATGATGCCCTTTCTCTTTTAGACAAGGTGCAAAAACGCATAGTAAACATAGTTGGACCTGCTCTTACAGTCAACCTCCAACCATTACCACATTGTCGTAATGTTGCTTCACTTTCTCTTTTCTACAAATAAAATAATAGGCACTGCTCTAAAGAGCTAGCGTCTCTTGTGCCACATACTAAAATTCATTTTTGTGTTACTCGTTATTCAATTAAGTCTCATCTTTTTTCTGTGACTGTTACAAAGTGCTCCAAAAACTCTTATTTGTCTAGTTTTTTTCCTAGAGCATCAGCTCTTTGGAATTTGCTTCCATCATCTTGCTTTCCTGATTCATATAATTTGCAATCTTTTAAGTCATCTGTCAATCATTATCTTGCTCTACAATCTTCATCTTTTCTCTTCCAGTAACTTCCAACTCTAATTAGTGGTTGCTTGCAGCCTTGTTGGAAGCGAAGATGTAAAAAAAAAAAAGTTTAAATTACTTGAAATCTCTGCATGGTAGCCAATAATATGCTACTTTTATTTTAAAGTTAAACTTAGTTTGATATAAAGAACATCACAGTAAATTTATCTAACTAAACATTTTCTATAAATACACAAATTGTTTTTTAGAAAGTTTTTTAAAAAGAAATCTATTAGAACAAAATAATTTTAAAATGAAATTTAAAATATTTTAAAATGAAATTTAAAACAAAAAAAAACTTTAAAATTTAAAAGAATTTCAACACTTGTTGACAATAAATATAAATTTAATTGCAGCGATGTCCGTAATACATACAAAATGTCAATAACATGTTCACTTTTTTTTAATAACTTATTTTTGTTAAAGGAATAGAGAAAACACACTAGAAAAAGTTTAAAAAAAAAAGGCAAACAAATTTTTAATTGATTTCCATTCTACTTTTTTCTCAACTCAAATGCTAACCATAATTATTCTATTAATTTAACTATTAAATTATGTTAATTTAACAGTTTCCTATAAAAGGTGGAATTGGTTGGATAAATTTACTTACGATGATCAGTTTAGTCACATTTAAAGCCTTTTTAAATATTATGATAAGACCTAAAAGTTAAGATACCTAGAAATGTGTCAAAAAGCAACAAAGTGGTAAATAATAGGTATGAAAGATGGCTCAATAATCAATAATAGAGAAATAGTAAGAAACTAAAAATTTCATTGAACTGCATCAGAACTCTAAAGAAATTTAAAACAACAGCTGGCATCCAACAATATGCAGGATCAGAAAAGTACTACTGAGCACAAAAATAGTCTTATATTTTCTTAAGTAAAAATCAATAAAAACCAATCCGAGGTTAAGTTATTGTGAACTTACTAACACATGAAATAAAAACCTTGAAAAACATACTTCTTCAAATACAGTTAGCAACATTTTACTGAGGAAAAAAAATGGTCTTTATGCAGCTGTTAGAAAACCTATGATCAGAGATCAGCTTACAAGATTAAGGTGGTGTAAGTAGAGTATTGGATGGTCTTTGGAGAAGTGGAAGCAAGTAATTTTTAGTGATAGAAGTAACTTTGAAGTAATAAATTGAAAATGCAAAGTTCTTGTTAAGAGATTTAAATAAGAAAAGTATAATAATTGCTTTGTTGTACTAAGGTGGTGGTATAAGTGTTATTTGGGGCTGCTTAAATTTTATTGGAGTAGTGTGCATAACATTTATATAGGCTGAATCAACCAATATATATATTGAGAGATGCTAGAGAACTGCATGGTTCCATCAGTGGACATCCAGCTTGATCTGATAAGATATAGCCTAAAGCAAGAATTAGATACCATTTAGAGAACAACAAACTTGAAATAATGCAAAAAAAATGTGTTGCCTCTAAATTCATGGGGGGTATTTGAAATACTATTTTAGATGCTATTTTTGTTGCACTCATTTTTTTTTCTTGAATTTTGTCTTTTCTCTACCGGTAACTTCCAACTATAATAGTGGTTGCTTTCAGTCTTGTTAGAAGTAAAAATATTTAAAAAAACATACATATACATACATATATATATATACATGATTTTTACTGGGTAATTGCATCGAACCAAAAATTGTTTTAGT